>NC_088714.1:50012337-50020022 GCF_963576615.1 Watersipora subatra | reverse complement strand
GACTATTGATAGCATCATTGTAAACAATGCTGCGCGCGGTATAGGAAAGCCTCGGGCACCTGATTGTCTATGTCATAAATGACACCGACAGTAACTGAACAACACTATGTTCAAGCACTTTTCATTGAATGTCATAGGGTATTACCTACTTGCTTACATAACGGTAGCGACCCAGCTTGAGGATAGATATTTCACAGTAAATCCAAAGGATCTGATGGTTGTAGCTGAAGGAGAAGAAGCCGTACTACATTGTGATGTCAATGACAAGACGGATATGCTAATTACTTGGTATATGGACAACAAAATGATCACAAATACAGAGCGTAGATACCAGGATGGAACAGATTTAGTGATTAGACGAGTCAGTTTGAAGCTGGATTCTGGAGTTTTTTATTGTGAAGCACAACATACTACTTCAGGGATGGGAATTCAATCAACAACAGCAATGCTCAATGTAACATGTAAGTATATAAATAAGTTAGCCTATACAAGTAAGTATATATGCATTCCAGTTGCTAGAAAGGTATGTTTTACTCTGAAAAGCAAACCTTACTCAAAACTTCAAACACTTTTAAGGAGTTCCTTTATTTATCTTGAAATTGTCTGCAGTTTTAGAGACACTTTTTCTTGTCGTCAGTCGGCAATAGTAGTTGCTCTAACTTGGTAAATAGGAGTCTATTCAACAGGTAGCAATATTTATTATGATTAAATAGCTCACTTAGCTGCGTTTCAAACACCAGATCTTCGATGGTTCACAAAATAATGTCAATGACGAGTGCATTACATGAGTGTCAGGAGTTGTGCGCACAGGTAGCAATAAAACTGTACTAAAGAGTGGGTCATTGCAAATTGGTACACTTTATGTGGGTTTCTGGGTAACATGGCTAATGCTACAGCTAGCTACACGATGCAAAGTCATGCGCTTATGCAAATGGATTAACAGTTTGTAAGTTTCAAGCTGGATTGGCAGTGACAATTATGTCAGGGTGCTGTTTAACTAAAAGAATAATATCGTTTCGAAGAATAATAGAACATTTGTTTAAAATGATTCAATTTTCTGTTTCAGACTTTAAAACTCCTTTATGCAATGCGCAAACGCAGCTCTCAAATTGTTTTAGACTTTAATATTTAAGAGTTTGACCATAAAAACCATTTCAAGTGCTAGTTCCATATTCTGAAAAGAAATTTTATATTTACGATTTTATCAGTAAATCTTTAGAGATTTTTTTACTAGGACATGCAAAGTTATTTACTCTGCTTTCAAATTAATCAAAATCTTTTAGTATCTCACATCGAGCACAGTAGCACAGCTTATTTCTGGAGTGTTGTATAAAAAACACAAATTTGTTTGTTTGGGTATGTGAGGGTTTTCATGTTGAATCCCTTTTTAATTTGAGTTCCATGTCAGTAAAATATCACTTCATAGTGAGTTTTTACCAAAATAAGAAGATATGAAACTGTGAGATTTTTAAACCTGTCACAATTATGGTTGAATATCCCCCACCATCCGCTGATAGTAAAAAACTGCCTTATAACATCCATTTGTAGTGGTGAGTGCCATTTTTCTTCTCTCATATTGAGCAATTTATTGTTAGAATGCTTGGTTTGAGGCTATGCAATTGACAACTTGTTTATTGAGCTCTCTAAACAAATTTTTTGTTCAGATGATTTGCTCATTGGCAGGCTCTGATCTAATTCACTTCTTTCCCTAAGCATTTCCCACAATGCCTGGTAATATATACCTATGGTCATGTAATAACAACTGTAAACACATTATCCTTCCACAACAACATGAATGGCAAGCCGCTCCTATAAAAGCTATTTCATTGCCAGCCAATTTCATGGCAAGTAGACCACTCAGATGAACTCTAGGAAAAACATATATGCAAAGTAAATTTATGTCTTTGATATTTTGAGACAAACATTGAATGTCAAAACCAATCTAGCACAGAAAAAGTTTATCAACTCACTTACCATGGTTTTATCAAGTTAATTTGGTTTGATTAAAGTGTGGCACTGTTTGAGGCTTGGAGATAGGAAACAGCTGATAGACTTAGTCCAAAGAAACACATCAATTGTAGAAGCTTTTGTGCTCTCTTACTCGATTTGCTTCATTCACTCAACAATAAACCAGTGCACTGCCTTTAAAGTAAATGGCTGTCCACCCTAGCAATTGTGTTATAACACATGTTTAGCAACATGTGTCATTACCAGTGGCTACATATTCTGAGATCACACTCTGTGCTTCATGTATACTCACTGTCTCAGTAATACCAACGCCATCAGTAAATCCTCTACTAAGGTTTTTCATTCAAGTATATTTCTAACATTTATTTATTTTAATATTCAGCCAAAACAAAATGTTTCTATTGATTGCTAACAGCAGATTTATACTGTTATAGTAACTTTTTGAAGCCTTACATGTGTCCTCAGCACCCACAGAATTTGTCTAACGGTAGCAAGTAAAAGCAAAAGTGTTTTAAACAACCATCAAGATACTATATGTTGAATGTATTATCATCACATCTGTACTTTTGTGATGCCAAATATTAAGTTGCACATACACTTATGCATTGAGGGTCGTAAAACAGAAAGCAGAGTCAGTTAACAATCTCTTAGAAGCAACAGAACTTTTAAAATTTTGATTAGCTGGCAAGTGGTCCTCTAAGTTGTGTTGTTTGCCGCAGACGTTTCCTTTCGACGATACAAAAACAAGCCTTCGGGTCAAATAAAAAGCCATTAACTACAAAGAAAGATAATTTTCTTGGCCAGTTGCCTCCCCTCTTAGAAGTCTTTCTCTCTCATGAGTGCGCAGCAGGCCTACCGTAATGAATGGGCATGACACGTGGCAGCATTTGGCAGGTAGCTCATAGCTGTGCTGCTGTTTCAATTACATCCCACCTCTGTTGCCCTTTTCAGCAAACTGTTTTTCTCTTGCAGCAACAAATACACACACATGTTTTCTACTTAAGAAAATGCCTGCTGTATGCAAATTTCTGATTAACAGTTGATTTTATAGCCAAGCCTGCAACACGCTTCTATCAACAGTTTTATGTTAGATATATTGCTCTCTTGTGTCTGTTATGTTCTCTGCAACGTGTGTAAGCCATCAGGTAGAACAGCTTGTATGACAGGTTTGCGCACAATCAGGCCAGAGGAAATTAGAATTTATTGAAGGTATTTCATTATCCATTGTTAGTTTGGTGAACAAGACAAGTGCATGTTAATAAAAGTCTGAAAAAGTGAAACTATATCCTTGACACAAATCTGATCAACAAAACAAATGACAAAACATTAAAAAGGGCAATAAAAAGACCAACAGAGAGCTTGCAAAGATTGCTGAAATTTAGGTCGATGAAATTGTAGGTGTTAAATTTTAAAGATCGATCTTTCTGCGAGAAAACTGCTCATGGAATTCCTTCTGCTTTCAAAGATCAACCTGGCTGTTATTGATAATTAGTCAAAAGGCTGTAAAATGCATTTATAAACAACATGAAACACATGAAGATGTCCTTCTAGACATTCAATCTTTTGAAAAATGATAAGACTGACCACATAAAAAAAGCCAAATTGGCAGCATAAGTAAAATATATACTGCTAATTTTGGTGAAGCCTTTACAAGAAGTGCTACTGTTATTTGATCAATGTTCAGTAACATACTGAATGAGAAATAGATTCAATTAAAAACACTACTCTGACAGATATCGCTACTTTCACATGATTAGTTTTTAAGAAGGTCGCCCAAAGTTTGGCCAAACACAACACGTTGACTAAGCTTTTTCTTATAAGCCTGGTTTCCATATGACAGCGCAAAGCGCAACAAGGCGCGCGACAAGACGCACTACCTCGTGCGTAGGCCAGCTGTGATGTGGAAATGTCAACTCACGACGATCGCGCGATGTGTGTACCCTGATCGCAAAGATTCAACAGAATGGATCCTTGCGACGGGTGCCCGCGATGGAGTACTCACAATACACCGCTCGACCTTTTCAACCTATCCCACAATTCAAACGGAGGGATGTTTTCTGAAGAAATCGGTTTCCCCTACGAAAGAGTAAGCCTGGTTTTCATATGACAGTGCAAGGTCGCAACGGAGGGCTGGTTTCCGAAGAAATCGGTCTTCCGTGGAAAAGTAAGGAAATGTCCCACCCTGCCCAATGCAAGCATGGCAAGTACGCGCGCTATGGAAACACTGCATCGCAGCCCAAGAAATGCATTGCGTATGATCACTGGGCCGCACACGATCATTGTGCTGTCGTATGAAAACCAGGCTTTAGCTAGACTAGCTTAATGCTGGGCGTTGCATGAGTAATGAGAGAAGTTTTTGCATCGAAAATTTATTTTAAATCCGCAAATGCAACATTTATCGTTCAAAATTTTTTAATGAAGGTGTTTGTTTATTTTTGTGTGTGCTATGTTTAATTAATTTTATGCTATATATACACATATATTTATAGCATTTTGGGCTAGTCTGAGCAATTTTTTTTCTTCTAGTATGCTAGCAATCCTACGCGCTGTTAATGATTGGAGGGTGTAATAAGTATGTCCTCAATTATTCCATACTGTGGCATAGTGGCCATGTAGAATAGCAATTAGTGTTCCTGTCTACAAAACAAGTTTTTTCAAGTTTAGTTTCAGCGCGAAGTGGTTTTTTCATTCCTATAACTTTATCGCTATTAATAATTGGACATACGACAAACAGACAAACCAATAGTTAGACAATAGCAGTTATGTATTATTACAAAGTACTGGTACACTAGCAGACCAGTAGGCTTTCATAGATTGTCAGGTGTAATAACTATACACACAATTATTCCCAGGCACTCGATAGCTGTAAATCGCCGCCGTTGTTTGAGTGTTAGCCCTGTAAGCTGAAAGTCGCATGTTCGAATCATGTATCATACTATCTTTTTTGACTTCTAATCATAGCTCCTATTATAGTAATGGTTCTACGCTTAGATGTTGTAAGGTCAGTTAGACCTTGAAACTTTCTTAGTGTAGTCATATATGTTTAGCAGGATTTCCTTTTATTGCTTATATGCTGCCTGTTGTCATTTTTACAACGCGCATCCACAGCTTTTCTGAGACAAGTAGATTTCTCTCTGAATTAACAATAAAAAAATCTTACAAGACAAGTCTTTATTTCTAGTGAGATAGGTGATATAAATAGGGCTATTGGTTTATTTTTTTGAGAAATTAGAGCTGCACTGCGCCATCGCAGTATAGTACTCAAAATTTTTTGCAATTTTGTTGGACAACCATGTGCAATATGCACCACTTTGGTGAAAGTGATTGGCTGCCCTGAATTGCTTAATCTATATTTCCCTTAATGCTAGTTACTGCTAGGCTAGCATAATTATGGACTAGTACAAGTGAATTACAATTTTTTAATGCGCAATGGGCATTTACTCTTACTGCATAATGCCTGTTGCAACCTATTGCGCAGTCATTTCCATGACACATTACCTGAAACACAGCAATTCATGCACACTGTGTTGTGCATTCTTTAAAATTTGTTTCGGTATGTGCAAACAAAAGAATCTTCACATGAGAAGCTGCCCAAGAAGCCAAAGCGTAAAAGTTTGCATTTGATTGAGCTAAATGTTATTAGTGAGCTCAATATTTACTTTAGTTTTTTACAAATGGTCCACTAAAGTGAGTTTTGGAATGCAACTGATGAAATTGTGCGACCATAAAGCAGGAAATTGCCTAAGTTCTAGAGAAACAACAGTTACTTGTGTACTTTGAGTCTTCTAATTTGGTTTCCATGTGGTCACAGCCTGAGAATACGAAATTATTCCTTGGTTCATCAGTAACACAGAGGCTAATAAACGTAACTGCTGTTTGTTTTTTAGTGGAGGCGAGGCTGTTTATACTTGTCATACGATTATAAAGTATAACAACATCTGTTTACATTCATCAAGCTTCATCCTTCTTGTTCCGACAACATCAATAGTAGCTGGCAGCGGGCAGCTGATAATTCAGCTCATAATTATTGTTGTGACAAAAGATTTCCAAACCTGCTCTGCTAAAGCTCATTAGACATACATTAGCTACAGTGGGAAAACCTTTCAAGTAGAGTACTTCGCTGAAAGTTCTTACTTTGAGAATCCATGAGCTTTTGTAGTTTCTTGATGCTTTTTGCATTGGCTGCCGAGGCTTTTCAAACTAACAGATATAAGATTTTTGTCAGTGTGAAAAAATTCATCGAAGCTCAATTTTGAGTTCAACAAATGGTTATAACAGATCAAATCATTATGTGCCGCAGGCTGCGTAGTGTTACTCGACACAGCGTTTGCGTGCGGTCAAGATCCGCATTATGCGCCTTTAGTGATGGTAATAGAAAACCTTTCTGACTGGTGAGTAGTTGATTAATTATCCTATTGTGTATGTGCTTAGAAGCGAGGAAACTATTTGATAGCTACCTTGAGCCAATAACAAACATGTTTACAGCCCACCCTGGGTGAAGTTTCATTTTACGAAAATGTTAAAATTTTATCACAATCTTTTGTTCGCAGTGACCCATCGTATCAGACTCCAATACAACTAACAATGCTCACAAATGCTATGTAGATCAACAAACTTATTTTATTTTCTATTTAGTAGTAGTACTAATGGTGTTGATTATTTTACATCAGACGATAACAATAATAATTGTTAATAATAAATAAATAATAATTAAATAAAATAATTATAATAATTATTGTTATTATAATAATAATAATAATAAAAATAATAATAATTAGTATTATTATTGTTAAGAAATTATGAGAATAGTCCTCTCATAGTAGAATTGAGGAAGATGTTGGATCCTTTAGCCTTTTGTTAAGACCCGGACTCAACACGGACTAAAACCAGTCACCTACCACCACACGACTGTGAAGAAAAACTCTTACAATAATAATTATAATAATAATAATACAATGCACTCTAGTAAAGGTGATAAATCTTTAGATTAAGAATATGCAGTTCTTACTCACGGTAAGATGGGGGAGCCAGCAAGCAGTTCAAGGTCATTATTCAACACATTTTTATAATTATTAGCCGTTTTAAAATTTCCTCCTGATCACTTTGGTCTCAAAGCCATTTTTGTATACATTGCTATTTACAGGTTATGACAACCTATTATATATGCACTATTGTCAAATATTACATTTTACTGAATATTCAATGATGTTTGAGTAAAATGTTATTGGGTGGCAAAAGCGTTGAAAACTTTGTAATGTGAACTTTCATGCATGTAATTCTGGTGACAAATAAAGATTTTATTTATTAAAATTGTAAGAAATTGTCTCAGAATTGTAAAAATTCATTAGTTATTGTTATTTATTATTATTGTTATTTGAAAATAATTTACTTGTTTTGATCAAAAAAAGAGCCTTAACTTGTAGAAAGCATAATGAGAGTCGATACCTATTACTAATATTACCGTATTACTAATAGAAAAAGTCTACAATTATTCCACATTCTCCTAATATATTTATAAGGAGTCAGTAAATCTAAAAAGTATCATGAACAACTAATAGGGCTTTTTGGTTTTCAAAACTGAGGTTTTAAAAAATCTGCTGTACCTAGCAATAGTTTTTTGTACTATTAATTGGCTGCTCCATTTTTACTTCTAAGGGTGGAAACTGACGGCACACCCATTCTTCACTGCTAGCCATTTGGCCATGATATGCTAAATC